>NW_017265163.1:445000-463777 GCF_001638985.1 Phycomyces blakesleeanus NRRL 1555(-)
GGAAAACAACAAGGGCATCATTTGTGCGCCAGTAATA
The DNA here is from genome assembly GCF_001638985.1 of Phycomyces blakesleeanus NRRL 1555(-). Taxonomy (NCBI): domain Eukaryota; kingdom Fungi; phylum Mucoromycota; class Mucoromycetes; order Mucorales; family Phycomycetaceae; genus Phycomyces; species Phycomyces blakesleeanus. Next base: position 445,038 of record NW_017265163.1, read on the forward strand.
TTTTATTTTATTTTATTGATTGTGTGGTACACAGTTTTGCTCTTTTACGTCCGAAATATTGTGACAGCTGTTTTGCTGTCCGAAACCAAGCATCTTCACTCTAACCCAGTGCTGCTATCTACAGCACAGTTTCCATGTCAAACTCAGGCGACGTTACTTTTTTTTTTGGGCGAATCAAAATTACAATTCAGACAGCCTACTTACCTTTTTTGGACAAAAGAAAAAAAAAACTGACAGACAGACAGAAATCAAGATTTTGGATTAAGCAAAAGCAATTATTAGATGTTACTTGTAAAGATCCAAATCCTTTGGCCCAAGCCAAAATGAACTGTATATAAGACATCAGTTTAATTCTGCAAAAAACGACCGAAAAGAAGAAGACTTCTATCGTTACGCAGCAAGTTGGCAGAATTGTTATAAATATTCGCTGCCACATTCAAATCATTTGACCATGGTCTTTATACAACTTCCATCTTCCATCGATTTTTATTTGGGGTTTCTACTACTTAAAAGCTCTTGCAAGTTATGTATATATATGTATTGGTCGATGAGTTAATTTAGTAACGAGCATAATAATATGGAGCTATTATTATTGCGTTTGAAAGAATCATCTTTGTTTTCTTCGAATAATATCGTTAAGCATATTAATTCTATTTTCAAAGTTAAATACAATAGAAATAAGGGGAAATTATGAGAAGAATAATGCTCTATCACACTTTAAGAAGAGATGACAGCCAACTACTACACCCACTGTTTCGATTTTTCACTTCGAGGTCATACATTACTAAAAACAAATTACCATTATTGTATTGTCATTTTAGACAGACCAAAAGCAGTTTCCAAATGTTCTTTTTCTATTTATTTACTTTTGAAAGAAGCAAAGATGAAATCCAACGTCAAGAATATATATAAATTCGTTTTCAGATTAATTAAATTAAGAAATATATGTGTACATATGTATCGATCCTATGTGTCTGCGATAAATCTTAAAGTCCAAAGAAAAATCATGTTTAGTACAACGTCTTGATATATATATATAGAGGCAGTAATTAGACTGCCAAGTTTTATGATTTTTTTGTAGAGAAGTACACCGCCACACATTTTGAAGACAATCGCAAGTATTGTGTATATTTTTATACTTTAGGTTAAATCAAATATCTTATATATCACTATTCAAAACCAAAACCTACATTATTGAAAACTTATTTTATTGTAAGTACCAGATAGAAAACACAGCTACCCTAGTTCGATATTCCTTTAAATCGACAACGTATTTTCTTAATATTTCTATTTTAGAAGAAAAGGAAGCAAACCCGATCAGGGGGACATTTTTCTATTTCTTTATTAAATATCCTGGCCTTGTTACTTGTCATGTCTACATAAAAAAGAGTCAAGGTATCAACTGGAGAGTATTAACATTAATTCGTTCGTATGTTTTTTCATTAATGTCTTTGGCATACCATGTTTCTTGTTTTATCCATATAAGCCTATAATATGATGTCTCTCCTTCGTTGAATAACATGTCACTTGATTTTGCCCGATATATATGCTCGAATATTACTGTGAAAACACTTTTTTTTCTCTGATTTATGTCGCCCGGATTCGATAAAGCTTAAGTTTGTATTGTTTTCACCTTTTCTAAATAGTGCTCTTTTTCGTATTCCATAATACTAAATGTATGATATTATATTTCTCTCAAATGTTTCGTAGAATCTTGCAAGAGCTGCGAGTTTAGGGATTAATTCATAGGATTTTTTTTTGCAGAAACATTTTACGAGTGCTTTGTAGGCTTTCACTACGTTGTTGCCAGTTTGACCATAAAGCTTGAGTTTGATATATTTGTTGGTAATGAAACCTTTTAAACAATTTGTTAATACTTCATTTCGATACATTATTTACTAATCTATATAAGCACGAATAAAGTATAATGCTATTATTTATACTTACTACAGTCAGCACTCGATTAGGTGATACATGGTAGGAAAAGGAAAATTATATCACTATACGCATCCATTTACACTGAAATATGTAAGCGTAAACACCAATAATAATATGTCTATCATAATAAAGAATAATGTTAAAATGTACAATTATATATATCTGAATAAAAGGATACTTATTATGGTTATTTTCTTTAAAATCGGATTTCTTTCTTTCTTTCTTATACGGTTTAGATATTAACATATTAGTGCTTGGAGAAAAAAGCTACTATTCTTATACACTTGTATTTCGGTACACTCTGTGGTATACACACCAGATACACATACACTACACAATAATATAGTGTAAACCAACCATTGCACAACATATATATGAATTACAAGGGATTTGAATATTAACATGTATAAGCAATATTATTCAACTCTAGTAAATAAAACTCTCGTACTATCTACTTTTTATTATATTGAGATATTAACCAATAAGTAATCCCAAGTACCTCACATTAAATAAAGAAGTAATATAATCGGCTAAATGAAAATTTCGCATTTATATGTAAAATCCTTTTAAGCACACTTAGTAACCTCGCCAACATAAGCAGTGTATATACGATTAAGCTATCATGAGTTTAAAATGATCCATAAACTCGAAGAGTTACAATATCATCGCTTCCAGACACACTGTGATGGGAAAATTGGAAGACATTCAAGCAAATAACGTCTCACAGTAACAGAAAGCGAATAACAGCTATTTATTTACTAGCTAGAAATTTTTGTCAGAAATGTTCATGTCTTAGAACGAATTTAAAGCAACGAACAGTTCACTCACCAAGAATCTATGTACAATTAGAACAGTGGATTTTGTCCCTGAGAAAATTGAATGTCCATAACCAAAAAAAATGTCATTTTCTAAAAAATACTTCTGGCTTGCAAAATAAAAAAGCCCGCAACTAAAGTGAAAATTCCAGGACGGATGATCGTTTGGATTGTGTAAATTATATAATCGATTGTTGGACATAAACTTTCCCTTTGAACGCGGAGGGGTTAAGGGCAAGAGAGTTAATTATTTTGGACTAGGTCAGAGAGGAGAGAGTACTGCCTTTATGTTTGGGGATAACATAATGGTTTTACTCAGCTCATTAATAAATAAGAGTATTATATGAAAGCAAGGGCTTGTTTGATTAACTTATTTATTTTACAGAATTTATACTTATAAAGCGCTCATAGCTGAGTGACAGGGTTAACCTATTCATCGTTAAGCTTCAGCAGGGTTACAGTCGGCTCAAGTTCTTTGTAGTAACCGCTGTAAAGATACGGCTTTTCAACATCAGAAAGTGAAGCAATACTTTTGACTATAATCTTCTAATAATATTAAAGGTCCAAGCCAACCTATTTCCACCTTAACTACATTCTTTTTTCTCTTTAACTTGTAACAGCCCAAATATTCTAATGAAAGTGACATATGGTTAAAGGTTTTATGGAAAGTAGGAAGAATCAGATTTTTCAAATGTCGAAAGGTATATCTTTCTTGAATTAAAACCTTTTCCACTGCTTGCTGCTGTTGATTGGTAAGGCTTATATTCACGGACATAATATTCAATGTCGCTGCCTATTTGTAAAGTTGTCAATAAAAGGCAAACTTATATACTAGAAAAAAAAATCCAGAATTCACTTGCAACAATGATGGCAAAGGTTATGAGCCCCTTTTCACTCTTTGCAACTCAAAGCCGTTTATGGAACACTTTTTTGCTTATTCCTGCTCATCAAACTCTATCTTCTTCTACTATTTTGGAGGTTTTGTATGGTTTGATTTCTACAACACCAACCTCAATGCTATCGATTGTCATGAATTTAGCATTGGTAGTCTTCTTTGTATTTCCATATTTGATTTTTCAAAAATGTTTAGAGGGGAGTCACTGCAAAAAAAAATAGTTTTCTACCGATGAGAGCAATGCCTTACACGACAATAACATAGCCAGCAACATAACAGCTTACCAATACACAACTAGTTTATCATTCACATCAAACGCAGCATTTACAAATAGAACTACAAATTTAATTTTGAAGTCGTCCTCCTTGTTTTTTACAATAGTTTTAGGAGATGACGTTTTTGATTGGGGAAGGACATTTCCTGGTGGAAGACAACATCTAATTCTACCAAACCACAAATTGTAACTTTTTTGCTGTCAATGAGTAATCATGTGCGATCTCTAAGGATCAATTCATATTAAAATAGTTAATACAAAGCCTGTATACAGAATGTTCGTATCGAGGTTTTCTTTTGTGCTGTGAAAAAATAAAATGGCGAGTGGGGATTAATTGTCAGTTGGTGAGAGAAAATCAAAGGCATGCTACGCGTAAGCAGACCAATACATGGTAAAATATCAAGCAAGATTGCGTCACACTTTAGTGACAACATATCCTTATAATCTTCTGCATAACTGGGTATTGATATAGTGTATGTGTGACTAATTATTTCTTTATGGACAAGTCTAAATTCAGAGCTACTAATTTAATATACAGGATTTGATTTTTACATAAGACATCATTTTATTATTAAATCGCCCAAAGGAAGTCTGTATCTCTTAAAAGAATGAGAGTAAAGTCTCTGGGAAAAGATAGATGAGCACACAAAGTATGAAGACAAAGTAGTAAAACTAATGTATACAATGAATATACTGTGTTTCTTTTTCGGGGCACGTCATTTTACCCTGAAGGATTAGAGAAAGACACCAGACCCCAGACAGGTGGTCACGGTTGATTCGCCCGGTTAGATAGAAACATTGTTCCAGTAAGATTGTTGATCATTTTTGAGTCAGTACCATTTTTTTTTTGGTTATGAACATTCGATTTTCTCAACGTAACAAAATTTACCGTTCTCACAGTATTACCACTGAGCAACTAGAGTTGATCCAGAGCCAACACCAGCCTTTATCAGTACCAACACCCTTCCCTTTACAGAGATTGAATCTGCTAAGTATACCCTATAAGTAGCCATAGCTTACATTTCTACTACTACACTAACATACACATCCACCATATTCCTGTCGACCGTCACTGAGTCAAGTACTCACATACACAACGTCTTTTGAAAACACCTAAGATACTCCAGACATATACCCTGGTCATTGTATTGCCAGCATGCGATGCACTCTTCATACAGTTAATGTTACTAATACCACGTACCCTATGTCTCTCTTTCCTACTAGAAAAAGATGTCTTATGAGACATTTTCATGTAGTGAATAGAAACCTTATTTGCCTATCTTTCATCTGCCTCAAATAGTATTTGAAAAAAAACACACATTTTGTTTGGCTCATCAGCATGTGTAACCATCACAAAATTATAGAATAAATAAGACTGTTATTTGTTTTGTCTCTACCTTGCCTTCTTTTGCTCTTCTTTCTTTCCTTTTTGGCTCTCTTCCTTATCGTAGCCAGTCTTATCTGCTATCTTTCTCTCTTTTCTTTATTTCTCCTATTTCCTTTGCTGCAGCCCTCCACAAGTCGTCTAGATTAATATGCGTGCAAGGTAATAAATATTCCACGATAATATGTAGATATTTACCTGAGTACCCTTAGTAACTAGAAAATACATTTCTATAAAATCAATCTTCTTTCTGATAAATAATTAAAGACCTTACGCATACCACACACCTTTCGGATGGAATTCTCACGAAATATAGACATATAAAGCTGCCAGATAAATTACAAATTTAAAAGTGTTCAATTTGCTCAAATACCAAAAGAGACAGTATAGTATAAAATTAAATATATTTCTCAGAGAGGAACACAACCTATACGACACATATTGATGTACAAAGGCCTCACCAGCCACACCAGATCCACAAAATAAGATCCATCTAACAGAGATTTATAACAATAACATCTTCAGTACCTAATAGCTCTACATTAAGAAAATGTCTAGAAAGAGGCTTACTATATCATAACTATTATAGCCATTTTTATTTATTCTTTTACCTATTTAACTGACTGACCTTCCATACTGATTTTCTTGTCGCCAATTTCAACAATATAATTCTCTTACCTACACTCAATTCCGTCTTCATTTCCATTCACCTCATTGCTAAACAAGACGTCTTAATCGCTAGACATCAGAGCATCTTTATAAACTGGTAAGCAGATATGACTACACTGTTTCTATAACCGCAGATTGATGTGTTAAAATAGCTACATTCAAAATACATATATAGTTACTCTCTACCTGTATTTAAGTAGATATATTACAATAAGCATTGACCTCCATAACATTTATCTTAGCAGACAATTATATTAAGGAATTTACTTTTATGAATTACAATAAAAATAATATAATCATCATACCTATCTCGCATATGCCATCAAGCATTGCTATTTTATTATGACGCCAAGAAGTTTTTTCTTGCAACAAAGCTAATAGCTATATTGTCTCCATTATATTCAACACAACACCACTGATTATTGTAAGATTTTAGAATAGAAAACATGATTGTTATATATTATTATCAAGTTTTAAGAGACAAGAAAACAAATGTCTCATGTACTTTATTAAATCTATTACCATGTCTTTGTAATATGGAGTAATAATAAAACACCATTTTTGCTTAAGCAAAAACAGATCAATTTCGCATATGTAAAGTATACCTAAGTTCTGATAGACAGAATAGGTAAAATTGTAGTTCAGCTCACTTTTGTGAGTAAAGTATTTGAATAGTATTTTAAGCTACTCTATTGGCTACTGGCAGCTGTGTAGCATTAGAATGCAACATCAAACTCAAATAAAATAAAAGTGTGTTTTCTTTGAAGTCTTTCTTTACTATTAAATACTAATGTAAACCTTTCTTTTCATTTTAAAATGGCTCCTATTCGCAAACCAACTGTTAGAAAAGAGTGTCAATGCTCTATCTGTAAAAGCAAGACACTAGGATTCAATCATGTATCTGTTAAAACATTTAAACGTCATCAAGAAAAAGATAATCATGATATTACACATGTTCAAATGCGTACGATTAATACATTTGCTTTACTTTATTTTATTTTATTTTATATCATTTCCTTTTTTATTATTTTATATAATAATAATAATAATAATAATAATAATAATAATACTAACACTAATAATAATAAATGTGTAGCCCATGAAGACACATGGGATACAATTAGTAGTGCTGTTTCTGAGCCTGTAAATCAAGAGGAAGATAGTTTTGAATTTGAACAGGAAGATGTTGAAATGAATTCTGAGCTTAGAAGTAAGAAAACTTATTTTATTACATTGATTTATTTGGGTCTAACATTCCGCTTTTGTAGACCTAAATGACACAAATGACATTTTGGATATACGGACAAGAAACCAACCTTTCTCTGAAACGGATTGTGTGTTTGGCCCTGAAGATAATGTCCAGTTTACAAGTGACACTTACGAAGAAGAAGAAGAATATGAAGATGAATCCGATGTTGAGATGGACAATGATGAAGGTAGGTACACAGCTTTAGATAATATTATATCCTAGAAAATAGAGAGTTAATCAACGTTCTTTAAAAAAAATCAAATTAAAGATTCTTCATTGGAATCAATCTCGGAATTGAATTTGATTCACCGATTCATTGTTATTTCGGTTGCTCTTTTTGTCTCACTATACGTCGTGGATGAAGGAGCTGTAATCCTGATTGTCATAATCAACAAGATCCTGCAGTTTTTGTTTGACCCATTCCGCCTTCCCGTGAGTGTTGCTGGCCTCAAACGTTTGGCCGGATTTGAAGCGTTGACAAGTGGTGTCAAGAAGTATGTTGCATGTAGCAAATGCCATACCATATATGATAATGAAGCCGCCCCTTTGTGTTGTACATCACCCAATTTCGGTAAAACCTCCTTGTGTGGCAACAGCTTGTTTAAGTCTGGTCCCGGGTCAAAAGCACCCAAAAAGACATATGTATTCCACTCTGTCAAGAAAGCCCTAAAGACGTTTTTTCAACGCCCGGATTTTGAAAACAAGATCAACTCATGGAACCGCGGCCCGAAAATGGATAGCACTTTGTTTGACGTGTACGATGGTGCGATGTGGAATGAGATAGTAGACGTAGATGGTATACCTTTTGTTGATACCGAGCGATCACTCATGCTCACGCTGAACATTGACTGGTTTCAGTCATTCGATGGTGTTACCTACTCCTGTGGTGCCATATATCTTGCAATCAATAATCTTCCACGCAGTGAGCGGTTCAAGAAGGAGAACGTGATTCTTGTTGGGTTAATGCCAGGGCCTAAAGAAGCGAGCACTTCTGACATAAATAACTATCTGAAACCGCTTGTGGATGAGTTGATGGAGCTGTACAAAGGTATTAAGATTAAGACTCACCAATGTCCAAATGGTACTTCTATCCGAGCAGCCCTTCTCATGGTTGCCTGTGATATACCTGCTGCAAGGAAAGTATGTGGGTTCACATCCCATACAAGTACAAATGCATGCCACAAGTGTAAGCGTCAATTTTCGAGGTTGGCTGGAACGAGTTCCGTTGATTATTCTGGATTCGATTTCTCAAAGTGGCTCCTTCGCACTAAGAATGACAATCGTAAGGATGCAGAGATCTGGAGAAATGTAACCAAACCAACTGAGAGACAGCGTCTTGAAGTTGCACATGGTGTTCGCTGGTCCGAACTGCATCGTCTTCAGTACTTTGACATTGTCCGCTGCACGATCATTGATCCCATGCACAATCTTTTCTTAGGCACTGCCAAAAGAATGCTGGAGAGATGGGTTGCGGATGGATTAATCGACGATAAAAAACTCGTTGCCATGCAAAAGGCTGTTGAGAAGGTAGTGTTGCCGCCCGATTACACGTCACTTGGGACAAAGATTGCCAAGGGATTTCCCTATATGAAGGCTGATGAGTGGAAGTCTTGGTGCCTTGTGTACTCTCCTGTGGTTCTAAGGGATGTGTTGCCGTTGCCAGAGTTCAAGAACTGGATAGAGTTTGTTAACGCATGCAGATACTTCACCAAGCCTAGTGTTTCTGAAGAAGACATTGAGAAAGGACACAAATGCTTAGAAGAATTCTGTAAAGGGTGTGAGACATTGTACGACCTGGACCTTCTCTCTCCCAACATGCACCTGCATCTGCACTTACGCCAAACAATGATTGACTTTGGGCCCGTCTATGGCTATTGGCTTTTCAGCTTTGAAATGTACAATAGTGTCCTGAAAATATCAAAACCAATCGAAGAAACGGGTTCGAATCGACATTTATGAGACAGTTCATTGAAGAGTCGTGGAAGGGAGATTTTGTTCGTCGACTTCTGAAAGCTATGCATGCACTTGCATGTTTTGAAATTTTCGATAAGTTCACCAACACCAACACCAACACCAACACCTACCTCTCTCACTCTTTCTCAATTTCCAAATATCTTGAAGCTTCACAGAATCTTTCAATGACAATTCGTGGAAACGAGCCCCTGCCACCATCCGCCTTGCCATTGAAAACAAGACCATTATCATTTATGCCAAAACATGAATATGATTGTCTTGTAGGATACTATCAAGCTGCGTACAAGAATCCACAGATCTCAGGTTGCAAAGATGTAATTGATGACTCACCTTTCGTCAATGACTGGATCGAAATGGTGAAGTCCGTTGATCTTCTTGGGCAAAGCTACAAAGGGTGCATTGGCACGAATGGCCGCGGATCATACATACAAGCATATTTCACTGAACGAACTGGGTCGGAACATGCGTATGTTGGAGAGATTCAGTACCTTTTTGTTCACAATTTTAGGCCAACTGTTTCTTCTCTAACATACAGAAATCCCCATAGTAGTCAGCATGTATTTGCATTTGTCAAATGGTTCAAATCCACTTCGGACAAAACAAGAGAATTAGAAGGAGTTGAGTTGTTACAGGATGAATTCTACAAGCAAGATTTTCAAAGCATCCTGCCAGTACATCGGATTCTCCTAACAGTTGCAATAGTAGATTACAAAACTACAAAAAACGTCAACAAAAAACTCGCGATTCCTTTACCAAAAAAAATTTACTATTAATTCTCATACACACACTTACTTATATATTTATCCTCTATTATTATTATTTCCTTTAATCAATTCAATTTCAATTATTACTATTTGGCCCTACAACAGAACATAGTAAAAAAGAAAATGTTTATTCATCGTTGATTGCCCAACGAGGCAATGACTGGGACAGAGTGGCAGGAACAGAGCAAGGCAACAATGTTGCTGGATATCTGTTCATTCTTGGCTTTGTTCCCACGCCCGCATTTAACACGTGATGGGTACGATCAATGTCGTCAACCATTGTCAACAATCTGTTGAACTGTATTTATTTTTATTAGTTCTTTATTTTTCTTGTTATAAAACTTATTTATTTATTCTAAATATTATTTACCTCTTCACTTCTCCAAGTGGGGCGAGCCACATGCAAACACCGTCGTGGAAGATTGTCCACAATCTCAATATCCGACTCACCATCAGACATGGCATCCTTCTGAAAGAGTTTGAGATAGGCCTTCTCAACAGGGTTTCCAGTCTTATATCCCATTGCAGCATCAATGGCTACCCAGTTGTCCATGTATGTCGACTTGCGTCGGATAGACATCTGGTTATATAGATTGTAGCTTGAGAAAATAGTAATATACCAATTAATTTTTTATATAGTATATACAAACCTGAAGAGTACGACTGTTTGCTCTCCCCTTGCTGTTTTTCTTGGCCTTCTGCTCAGAAGACTCGTGAAAAGTACGATGACTGTGCTTGTACCTGTTCTTTATTTTATCACTTATCACCCGTGGGTGAGTACCAGCTAGACGAGTCTGGGCGCTAATGTAGCTCTTCAAGTAGTTGATAACAGCTACGTTATCGCGGTGGTTAATCTTCTCGTTCAAGTTCCACTTCTTCTTACTCTCGTTCTCAGCAACAAGAGCAGGGTCGTCAGACTCGAACTTCCAGTCCCACAACTTTTCCGCGAAGATTTCCTAAATACAGGTTGTTTAATAAGTTGTTGATACTAACATATATTAATATTAATTACCGAGATAATGACAGAAACCTCGGCATCACTGAGGGAGGTCTGGGGGACATAGGATGGCATCAGAGATGGTCCTAGACTAGCCATACAAGTCTGATTGTTGGCATAGGCAGTTGCAAAGTCTGCAAATGCCGTATGTGTCTTTCCAGACGTGTCAACAACAACGCCCATCCTGTTTTTAAAGGCTGCCATGTTGCTATTGACAGCAGCAATGTCATCCTTGACACCGTTGATATTGTTGTTTACTTTGTTAAACATTTCAACAATTTCCGCGTATCGCTGATCTTGGATAGTTGCGGATGAGAAACTGGGGGCAATTTCTCGAGGTCCAACATGGCCAGCCAAAACACGGTTTGCAGAGGTAGATATACTTGCAGATGCTTTTCCTTTTCCTTTACGGTCTGTTTTTCTGCTGCTATTGGAAGGCATTTTTTCTTTATTGTATTTTTATTAAAGTTTTATACATTAATAAATTATTAAAATAAAATAAATGTATGGGTTGAAATATATTTATTTTTGTTTAATCAAAGATATACATACAAAATAAGTTAATATAAAGTAGATTTATGAAATAGCTGAGAAAAGGAAGGGATTATATATTATTTTCTATAAAATCCTTTATAACCTTGAACAACTTCTTTAATATTCAATATAGAACTTAGTGTTACAATATAATTTCGGACTATTCATTTTATTACTATTGTATTTTACTAGAGTCAATTCTCATCTAAACTGCCTTCTGTTTTAAAGCCCACTTTTTTTTCTTCTTTTTCTTTATTTTTTTCTTATTTCTTTTTTTCCTATTTCTTTTCCGCTTTATTTACTTTTATTCTGGTTGATGTGTTTGAGTTCACACCCTGGTAAGCAATTTGTTTTTATTATTCTATTGTTATATTTATTCTTAATGTTTTTTCTTTTATTATTATTGTGGTTGCTGATAGTATTACAAGTCTTTGCCGTGTTGATTAATGGACAAGAACAAAAAGGTAAAACGTGGTTATTATGTATGTGTTTCTTTATTAATTATTTTCTTTTTCTCTCCTCAGCTCATTAGATCCTCAGCTCATCATAAAGACATACCACACTAGAAAAACATACGGGAATTACCATGTACAAAGTTAAATTATAACAATAGAAAATCTGGGGTATTTTTTCATCTCAGCTTTTTTTGTGTGTTCAAGATGAAAACACTGTTTTCCGGTTTTCTATTGGCTTGGATACAACAGGCGAAAATATTATTTATTATTATTATTATAAAGACATAACATTTCATTATAAAGACATAGTAAATTTAGTAAACGTTGTACTTGTTTCCTTTTTCTCTTAACACTTCAAAGTAAAAATAAATAAACATTATGTCCACAATTCCTGAACTCTACAACGAAAAGTGCCATTGTGCTGGATGTAGTCAGAACGATCTCGGCTATAGTTTTGTTGCCAGAAGAACTGCTCAACGTCATAACAAAAGGGCAAGACTAAATGCCATAAGATGTGAAAGGGGTACAATATTTGAATTTATTTAATTGTATTGTAATCCATGAAATAACGTGTTGTAATAGACATGTCTACCCAAAGAAATATGATGGAGGTCGATGATGAACGTAAGGTTTATTTAATTCAGATACCGTTAGATATTAACCAAGTGTTATATTCTAAATGTAGCTATCTTAACCCATCAACCCGGAGCCCTGGAAGAATCGTACACTCAGACAAACTCACCTGTTTGGGAAGGAGCTTCAATGTCTGACACTGAAGACGTTTCCGTTACTAATGACGCGATCAGCAATGGCGACAATGATGACAGTGGAAGCAACAGCAATGAAATCAGTGAAGACGAAAGCGAAGACGATGTTATTGAGCTCGACGACAATGAATTGAATAGTGAAGGTCAGTTAGTGTTAAAAATTTTTTAAAAAAAAAAGCGTTAATTTTTTTTTATAATAGACCCTTTTGCCACCCCCGATATGCCCCAGAACCCAGTGCACAGGTTCATTGCTACTTTTGTGGTGATGTTCGCTTCCCGCTATGTGGTTGACAAGGGCGCCGTTGTCTTGATCGAGTTCATCAACAAGCTTTTGACAATTTACGAGCAGGATTTCCAACTGCCCTTGAGCCTTCCTGGTCTTCAGCGCATGACAGGTTTCTCAGCCATGACCAAAGGCATAAAGAAATTTGTTGTGTGTCAGGATTGTCACAAGGTGTACGAAGAAAGTGCATCTGTCCCGTCTCATTGCGATTTCGTAAAGCTTGGTGTACGCTCGTCTTGCAACTGCCAATTGACGAAAACATCAGCATCGGGTGCTTTGGTGGCCAAGCGTTCATACTTGTACCAGTCCGTCCTTAATACTTTACGAATGTTTTTTCTTCGTCCAGGATTCGAGGATAAAATTAGACATTGGAATCACGAGCTGAAGATGGTGGATACGATGTGTGACATATACGACGGTGCCATGTGGAAGGAGCTCAAAGACAAAGATGGCGTGCAATTCACAAAGGATTCGCGTTCATTAATGTTGACTCTCAACATCGACTGGTTTCAACCTTTCGATAACGTCACGCACTCGACTGGTGCCATATACCTGGTAGTAAACAATCTGCCTCGCAATGAAAGATACAAGCCAGAGAACACACTTCTCGTAGGATTGATGCCTGGCCCGAAGGAACCCAAATCCGAAGAGATAAACCATTATCTCCGGCCTATGGTAGATGATCTGATAAGATTGTATGAGGGACTGGCAATCCCAACTTTCGAGTGTCCTAGTGGTGTCCGCGTCCGTGCCGCATTGATGATGGTGGCCTGTGACATCCCGGCAGCAAGAAAGACAAGTGGTTTCACCTCGCACAACAGTACATGCGCATGTTACAAGTGCAACAGACATTTCCCTCGCTTGGAAAACGGTGTCAATGTTGACTTTCGTGGGTTTGACTTCTCTCGGTGGGTGCTTCGTGACGGTGTAGAGAACAGGTTGCATGCTGAGGAGTGGGAAAGTGCTAGTACCCCCTCAGAAAGGCATCGGCTGGAGGTCGAAAATGGTGTTCGATGGTCGCAGTTGCATCGCCTTGGATACCTTGATCTAGTACGTGGAACGATCATCGATCCCATGCATAATTTATTCCTGGGAACGCCTAAAAGATTGATGGATCGTTGGATCAAAGACGAAGACATTCAAGATGGCGATTTTGCGGCAATGCAGAAGACTGCAGAAACGATGATTGTGCCTGGTGGATACACCTCTTTGAACTCGAAAATAGGAAAGCAGTTTTCGTATATGAAGGCAGACGAGTGGAAGTCATGGGTGCTCGTATACTCGCCAGTTCTGTTGAAAGATGTTCTTGCAAAAGACAGATTCGAAAACTGGATTAACTTTGTTGATGCATGCCGCCTGTTGATCAAGCCAACGATCACGTTCGATGAAGTCAACACTGCCCATCAGTTTCTTCAAACTTTTTGCACCAGATGTGACGAGCTGTACAACGCCGAAATCCTCACCTGTAATATGCACCTACACCTCCATCTTCGAGATACAATTCGTGATTTTGGACCAGTGTACGGTTATTGGCTATTCGGGTTCGAGCGGTTTAACGGGTTGTTAAAAAATTTGAAGACAAACAGGAAGATCGGGTTTGAAGAAACATTTATGAAGAAATTTATTGAAGATGTGCACAAAGACGATCTTGTCAACAGTTTCCTTCAGAGTACCTGCCAGACATCTGCATTTCCTCTCCTTACCAAACTCACTTCTTCCTTTACACCCGCCACCATTCCATCTATCCGTCAACGTACCTTCCGCATACAGTCATTTGTCGAGGCTTCTGAAGATCCAAATGTACTTGTAAAAGGCAACGAACCTCTCCCTCCTTCCGCATTCCCTCTATCATTAAAATCCGCTACCACAATGAGTGACATTCACTATGTTCATCTCTTACAATACTACAAAGTTGCGTACAACAATGAACAATTAGTTCACTTTCAACAAGCGTCAGAATCATCATACTTTGTCGACAATACAATCACCCTGTTGAAATACATCAACATCCTTGGGCAGGTCTACAAGGGTAAAGGTGAATCTGGAAGTCGTGGCTCTCTTGTACAAGCAAAGTTCATTGGAAGTACTGGTGAGCATATCATCGCATACACGGGTCAAATACAGTACATTTTCACCCATTCTTTCACTCCTCCACCCACCTCTTCATCCCTTACTCCCTTGCTCCGCACCCATCGCCGCCCAACACAACTTCTTCACAATTCTCAACATACTTTTGCATTTATCAAATGGTACACACCCGAAAATGATAAATCGCGAGAGTACGAACACGTTGAAACCTGCTTTCCAACATTTTCTCCTGACGATTTCCAATGTGTATTGCCAGTGCATAGAATTATGTTAGAAGTAGCAACTGCTGAGCACACAACACGCAGAAAAGTAAAAAAGATGCTGGTCATTCCTTTGCCAAAAAAACAATACATTTAAAAAATAATAAAATTATAACTCCCTTTTTTAAAGGCACACAGAAAAGAATAATCATAGTGTTTGTATTTGTTGGTACGTTTATCATTGTCAGATGGAGGATGTGGAGGATGTAGAGGATAAGAAAACAAAATTTATTGAAACTCATCTCTAAAAGCCCAGTGAGGGAGAAGGGACGTCAATCTAGGCGGGACTGCTAAAACAGCATCTCTACCGAAGGACCTCTTCAACATCTGACGCGAATTGAAGTCCATGCGATTACGCATAAAATCATCAACAACTGCAAGAAAGTGATTGTACTAAATACAAATAAGTGATTAATCAAAGTTCTGTTTCATTTAAATACATAAAAAAACAAAAAAAAGCTATATACAATAATGTAAACAAAAGAAATTACCTCATCGCTTCTCCAACTTGGACGCACTGTACGAATCGCACGGTTGCTCGAGACTCCAGGCATATCGTCTTCAGATTCGCCCTCAGACACTGCTTCTTTCTGTAAGAGTCCGTCGCAGCTCTTACCCACCTTCATATCAATTTCAGCCTTGAATGTATGGTAGGTCAGCTCGCGACGGTCAAAATGCTAGTTTATAAATGTATTAATATGAATACATTTAATTTGCAATCAAAATATACTTCTAACATACATCGGTCTCTCGACCTGCTTTTCTTGACCGAGAATTTGTCTTTTTGCGCGCTTCATAGGATTCCTTGACTCGGCGTCTCGTTCCACAAAAGTTTGTGTAGATACAATCGCTAATATCGGCCTGTCGAACACTAGTCCCAACAACCTTTGGAGCCAGGTATGCATGAAGGTCATGCATCAGCTGTCTGTTGGGTGGAAGTCTGTAATCAACATTAACATCCCAACTGCGCTTGCTGTCGTTAGCTGCAACTAGTTCCGGCTTATTTGATTTGAAGTTGTGTTTCTTCAACTCTCCTCGGATAAGAGCCTATACTTAGTGTGAGATATTATGTTGATGAGCTACTGTACATCTCAACACTTACTAAAACTCTAGTGCGATCCTGTTTACTAAGTTCACCAGCGTTTGCACCAGTAAGAACCACTGGACCAACAGAAGGAGCGACAGAAGGACCAACAGAAGGAGCGACAGAAGGACCAACAGAAGGAGCGACAGAAGGACCAACAGAAGGAGCGACAGAAGGACCAACAGAAGGAGCAACAGAAGGAGCAGCAGAAGAGATACCAAAAAAAGCCTCAGAAGGTGTTGTATACCAATCCAGAGTAGAACCAACGGAAGAAGCTGCGAAAGGGACAGAAGCAGAAGCAGGTATAGTGGTAGGAGCAATAACTGCAAGAAGTTCTCCAGAGGCATCGGCAACGCTATCAAGTATTTCCAATGAATCTTTGTTCCCCTTGATAACAATGCCAATGTTTGAATCCATGGTCTTGAGACTTTCCTCCATAGCGGTGAGCCTTCTTAAAAGCTCAGTATATTCCGGGGATGGAGCCGGGGCAATTGACTGACGATTGTTAACCATGGTCTGAAAGCTATCTAATAAAATGTTATACATGAGTTGATTGTTAATTATATTTGTTTTATATATCTATTCATTGTATATATAGAGTGTTATTAACATACAAAAGAAGTTAGGTGTTAAGCGAAAGAATAAAGTGTAGTTAATGGAAAGATGGTAAAAGTAAAAGCAAGAACCCATTTATTATATTACACTTGTTGCTGTAAATACTCAGGATTTCTTTAATACGCGTATCTCTATTAATACTTCCTGGAATTAACGGGGTGCAAATCGGCTTTGAACATGCTTTTTTCAACTCAATCCAATATATGATTTCTGTCTTTCGGCCTTTTGGCCCTTTGGTCTTTTGTTCTTTTTGTTTTTTTTTTTTCATTTACAAGTTTTCTCTCTTTTCTCTCTTTCCAACATTTATTATATTCACAGATTTTCTTGGTAAGATATCTTATTCTTTAATATTATATATATATATATAACTAAAATGATAATAATTGTTTTCTATTACTACAGACACTCGTGTTTTGTTACCTTCTGATGCATCCCCTTCACAATGTCCATCCGGATTAGCTAAGGTTAGTAAATATACTTTATGCTGTCATCCTATAAAATTATCCTGACCTTTTCCTTTCTTTTGTATAGGCCATATCGCCGAAATTACTCTCTACTATTAAACACGGTTATGAACACGGTAATATTTTATTTTATTTCAATCTATCTCTTTTTAATAAGCACATGGCTTAACATAATTTCTATTATAGATGAACCTCCCTCTCATGAGCACATCGCGAATCAAGAACTTTCATTTCATACGAGTGTCATTGACATGGTAATTTTTTTTGTACATATAACAATATTATTTATTTTGTATATTAATGTATATCATTTACTGAAGACAATATTAGCGTCTCCTATGTACTCTCTTGGTCTGCAAATAAATCCTTTTGCTTCGGGTAGGTAAATGAAATATTCTACCACACAGTTCACAAAAAATAATTTTTTTTCAGCATTTTTATAGCCAAATAAAGTATATTGAGTACTATGGTTCGCATTCATGACGCCTTTTCTTTTTGTCTCTGGTAAGCTATTATATTGCAAGCATAATTACATATATATATTCTTAATATCCACGATTTCTTGTTCAAACAGTTAACACTTTTCTAATTTCATAGAACAACCATTTACAAGCAAGCAACACACAACTGGGCTTTTCTCTGGGAGATATTGTTTGGAGAATACTTGTTTTATCAGAACATTGGCCATTTCAAATTGTATGAAGGATAGAGCACTAGCCAGAATGTTCCTGAATATTAAATATAACCACTGTACTATAAACCTAAGAATATTCTTTTCTTTCTAATAAAAACAAAATAAACCAATAATTATTATAAATAAATTAAAGATCGGAGAAGTGTATGGAAGCAAACAGTATAAGAAGAAGTCTCTAAGATTGGATAAAATAAATTCAAATACAACAAAACCCTGTAAAAACTGGCATATCCATAAATTAAACAATGTAAAAACTGGCATATCCGTATAATCGATCTTTCATTTATCGTTCTTTTAATTGGAAAGCGGTAGGATATATTACAACAAAACGTAATTCTGAGTTGCCGTTTTAGTGCATGTGGTAAAAACCCATATACAGAAAATGCAAACACATCCTACTATCCTGCTGTTCTGACCTTTTCCTATGTTCGAAAGTTGGTCTTACCACCTATGAGTAAGCCAGCTTCATACACTTGTAAAAACTATCTGATCACATCGTAAAACCTGGTCTTTTCACATAATTAATTACAGTTTACA
>NW_017265163.1:463877-481941 GCF_001638985.1 Phycomyces blakesleeanus NRRL 1555(-)
ATATTAGCGTCTCCTATGTACTCTCTTGGTCTGCAAATAAATCCTTTTGCTTCGGGTAGGTAAATGAAATATTCTACCACACAGTTCACAAAAAATAATTTTTTTTCAGCATTTTTATAGCCAAATAAAGTATATTGAGTACTATGGTTCGCATTCATGACGCCTTTTCTTTTTGTCTCTGGTAAGCTATTATATTGCAAGCATAATTACATATATATATTCTTAATATCCACGATTTCTTGTTCAAACAGCTAACACTTTTCTAATTTCATAGAACAACCATTTACAAGCAAGCAACACACAACTGGGCTTTTCTCTGGGAGATATTGTTTGGAGAATACTTGTTTTATCAGAACATTGGCCATTTCAAATTGTATGAAGGATAGAACACTAGCCAGAATGTTCCTGAATATTAAATATAACCACTGTACTATAAACCTAAGAATATTCTTTTCTTTCTAATAAAAACAAAATAAACCAATAATTATTATAAATAAATTAAAGATCGGAGAAGTGTATGGAAGCAAACAGTATAAGAAGAAGTCTCTAAGATTGGATAAAATAAATTCAAATACAACAAAACCCTGTAAAAACTGGCATATCCATAAATTAAACAATGTAAAAACTGGCATATCCGTATAATCGATCTTTCATTTATCGTTCTTTTAATCGGAAAGCGGTAGGATATATTACAACAAAACGTAATTCTGAGTTGCCGTTTTAGTGCATGTGGTAAAAACCCATATACAGAAAATGCAAACACATCCTACTATCCTGCTGTTCTGACCTTTTCCTATGTTCGAAAGTTGGTCTTACCACCTATGAGTAAGCCAGCTTCATACACTTGTAAAAACTATCTGATCACATCGTAAAACCTGGTCTTTTCACATAATTAATTACAGTTTTACACATAAGAAAACCGCACCTCTTTTCCAGTGCCAACAGCAGAAATTTATCCGGTAAGTCTGAATAATGTATTTATTTATTTTATTCTTATATCTAATTTTGTTTATTTTCTATCTCTGTTAGTACTGCCAACATTTCTATGTACCTGATTGAATGGCTTGTCTTTGAAAACCGGTTTTCTTTGGTAAGTAATAAAGCCAAACTTTATTCCATGATCTTTACTAATGCGTTTTATTAAACCTTTCAGAACAACAGTCAATGTGCACTATGCCTGGTTCTGACGAAAGTACTGGTAAGTAACCATACTATTTAAATTAAAAATAAATAAATATTTATGTAATCTAATATAATTGAATAATTTTTTAACCTTCTCTTACTAGTGAAATACCATAAACACACGTTTCTTTATAGGATTCTATCGTATTGGAAGTATTTATATATTATAATATATGAAAGGGTTTGTTATTATATTAATTATGTAGTAGCCTATATATTAGATTAGACTATATATTGTCAAGCCGTACATATTATAAGCAAGAAGTTTTTTTTAAAAATAAAAACAATTTTTCCAAAACAATCCCTATAAAAATATTTGAAATGAAGTGCAAGAAGTATTGCGGTAGTATAGTATGGCATGTGTGAATCCTATAGTTTAGCTGTGCATAATTGTCCAATAAAAATGTTTAGATTCGGAAGACAGTATACATAAATCCTGATTCTTCTGTTAAATGATCCAATAGAATATCATTATTTCAGTAGACAGTTTTCTCTGTAAAGTAATCCAATAGAATTCTACTATTTCAGTAGACAGTTTTCTATCAAAAATAGATTTTTTATTGAAATCTCTGTTTCAAATCAAGTTTAATTTAATGTAACATCCAAAAAAAAAAGATGCCATAATTTGATTATTCTCTCTGCGATTAAATAGTTTAAAAGAATCTTACATCTCTATATGGATCATTATAAGTTCAGAAGTTACATGGACAACTCACAGGTAACATAACATATTGCGAACGGAATCTATAAATGCCAAATTCCAGAATTTAATTATTCTGTCACTCAGAATTTCCCATACTATCGCATATGTGTAGAAATCTAATTCCCCAGTGCTTGCTATATACGATAACAGAAGAAAGGAAAAAGAGTGTGTGGTATACACACCACAGTTGAGTGAAGAACAGACCCCACAACCAAACACTGGTTCTTTCTTGCTAATGAACCTGGCAAGTTAACAATCTCCGGAACTGTTACACACCAGACACATGTACACTACACACTCATACAGTGTAAACCAACCATTACACAACAGGGATTTGAATTACAGGGATTTGAATAGTAGCAAATATAAAAACAATATTATTTTGTCTCTTTAATAAATAACACTCTCACAGTATCTATTTTTCCCATTATCGAGATACTAACCCATAAACAATCCTGAATACCTCAGAGTGTTTTCTACTTAAGTCTCAAAAAAAAATTGAGATAGAGAAATACTACATACTTCCAGCTGTTTTCAGGGAATATTGCTCATTATAATTCTCATAGGGTTTATCAATATAAAGTATAAGCTTATATATATGTCAGTACCTAAAAGTACTATGCAACTACTGTAGAAAGTTATATAAAAATGTTTCACAAGAGGTCGGAATGATTTGTGATAATCAAAAAACCGTTTTTTTTTCAAGGGTATAAATGATGTATAATAATTCATAACTCTAAATATATTTGCGTAGGGAAACCCAATACTTTACAATAAGAAATTGGAAAAAATACTTTAGTATGTTGAGCTCTTCTAATGTTCTTTTACAAAGAGCATATAATATAGCTAATAGATGTATCTACACTCTTTCTGGAATTTTTTTGGTACAGAAATAAAATGTACCAAAAAAGATGAAAACATAAAAATAGACAAACGATTGCACTATTTTTATATTTATTCTCATGTCAAATTCATTTTCGTTTGTTCACCAATAATTTCCAGAAAGAGTGTATTCCGTCTTATTAAAGTTGAATCACTGTATCACGAAACCAAAAAGAAATAAATTAGAACCTCAGTTTGAAATAACACAAATTTATATCTTTGTGCTTTATGTAATTCAACTAAATGCTTGATTATCTCGCGTTCTAGTAATTCGTTTTTGCTGAAAACAAGTGCATTAAAGAGCTAGAGATGATAAAAAACTAGTGGGCTAAGAGACGCGGCGGGCTTTTAAATAAATCGAATATTCGGAGTATGAATTAGCTTGAAAATTGAAATCCGCTACTTACTCCTGCAGTGGGGAAGTGATGTTTTCAGTCTCCATTTGAGTAGTATTAAAAGACAGGACACATACCATTAGGGTGTTTTAAATTTAGATATTTTCATCGGCGAACGTAAAAAGTAAGTCAGCTTCTTAAAAGGATTCCAAAACTAGTAAAGTATCTGTAAAAAATATGTAAATCAAAAAGCTTCAAAAGGTTTCTTTTAGATTTTTAGAAGTTGATTATTTTTTACAGAACTTTACGTAAGGAAGTTCAGTAATATATTTTTATATTAGATGTTATTAGCTAATTAATAGAGTATGGATAGAAAATAAAAACCTTGAATTCCAAGATCTTTAAACTTGAAACACCCTATTTTATCAGACACGGATTTAATATGAAATGTCAAATTGGAAAATATGCTCCCTGGTTAAGAATTGTAAAAGATAGATGGAAAAGAAAATATATCCTTATTATAAGAGCTGTATCTTGTCAGGTTTAATAAAATATATATATTTATTCGATTTATATGAGATTTTCAAATATATTTAACTGAAATAGAACGAAACTAAGAATCTTATCAACTAAGATTTTAATAATTTTATTTGATGTTGGAATATCAAGTTTTATTAAAAAAGAAAAAAAGAAAAACACTATTATACAAAAAACACTTAACAACTTATTGAGAACAAGTATACATTCTAAATATCAGTTAAATATTGGATATTAATAATAATAATAATAATAATAAAAATAAAATCCAAAGAAAAGCAAAAAAAATATAATTAAATATTAAAAACAATTTATCCTTCACTTGTTTATTGAATTTTTTTAAACATCTGCTTTGATTCGATTAAATCAAATCCGTTTTTATATAAATTTATTTTATTTATAGATACGGAGTCTTTGTTCCCTTTAATTCTCTTTGATATTTGTTTATTCTTATTGTGTTTAAAGAAGACATTGCAATTGCGATTTATATCAGTTTACTCTTATGATACCCCTGACTTAAACAATCGATATATATATTGAAGATTGTTCTGTAATATATACTTTTCTTTGATTGTATTCTATATGTTTGATTATTTCTAAGAACATCTCTAACAATCAGATAATTTTATCTTTTCTTAAAAACAAACATCACAACTCTAGATAAAAAAATCACTTCACCCATCAGTTCAATTTAGTTTTTTTTTAACATAAATTATGGGAGTATTTGCATCAATAAATTTTAAATCCTTGTCGAAGTTGCCACAAAGATAAAAAAAAGACTATATTTTTTCCATAAAATAAAATAATTCAGACTTGTGAATATAACGCTTTACTAAACTTTTATATTTCAGATAGAAGCTGATATAAATTTGACTGTTTGATATGCGAAGATATCAAATTTTAAAATTAAATATATAGAACAAATAAAAATAAAATGTTAATAAATAATATAAACAAAGAAAAATAATTAAAGAAGGCTTGTACTAGTTTAAAAGCCTTGATTAATACAATAAAAAGAGAACCTGGTTTGGTCAGGTAAAATTCAATATATATATATTATAGTCATTATACATGTATCCGATTAGTTTCTGCGCTTACTTTAAATATAGTTCAGACGATAAAACGATTGTGAGGTTACACGTAGATAGTAAATAGAAGAAGCTTCTTTTATAAAAACATATAAATATAATAATATAGTTTGTACTTAAACTATAAACTCTGAGCCACTTTACTATACTCAGATATTTTCTTATAATAAACCATGTGTTTCACAATTGAATACATATATATCACAGATATATATTATTTTCGGGAATGTTTTCCGTAATATCTGAGTTAGTACTCACTTGAAGCTGCTAACAGTCCAAATTGGGAATTATAATAGAGGTCGCAAATCACATAAATACAGTGTACACATAAATGTTACCTAAACAGTTCTTTTGTGTACATTATACTTTTCCTACAAATGGCCTGATGTTTTTGTTTAATAAAACACAAAGCCTTGTATGAAGTAGTCGCACTTTATTAAACGAGTGAATCTAAATCAAATTATGCAGTAGCATATATCAAATGTTTCTTGTTGAAATTTTTAAATATGAGTAAGAGCGTCATTGGGATCGAAGAAGGTGTTGGAATTATGGTGGTATGAATACTATATGACTTGGAGAGTTGAAGGTCAGCTCTGAGAATGGTGACATATAACACTTTAGGTATAGAGAAATATTGTATATGACTTCCGAGTGTTGAGGTTTTATTATATGGCCATTATTTCGATTTTTATTTTTCAGTGATTATAAAATAAAAGAATAATATTGTTGGTGGTGGCGATTCTGGTAGTTTTGTAAAGTTGATGGCGGGATGGTGGGATGGCGGGATGGAGGGAACATAGGAAGAGGATTCACGCCATCGTTAAATAGAATTTTTATTTTATTTTGGTTACGGCGCAGTGAAGACCACTTTAATATACCGTCCTCTCTGGGCGATTATAAGTGAACACTAGACGGTCTTTAAATCTATGTATGGGTAACAGTATCCCTGTCAATGGACCCTGCTATGTTCTTTTAGCTTAAGGATACACAAAGCTGTCTGCGCAACCAATTGGTAATACCAATTTACAAAAAAGTGCATTCTGTCCGAATTATCGAGTAGAATCCTTAGGTTGTAAAAAGACACAAAAAGAAATAGACAATATGTATATTTTGTATCAGTGCAGCAATTGTATTGGTAGACAATTGGGCGTATGTGCATATGTGCGTATGTGCGTGTGTTGGATAAAAGAAAAGAAAAATATATGATAGTAAGCCCAAAATATGATAGCAAGTTATATATATATATAGTTTGGGAGTAGCTTCTGGTGTGTAACCGTATATTGAATAAAAGGAAAATAAATATATATGATAATGTATCCAAAATATGATAGAAGCTCGTATATATATATATTTCGGGAGTAGCTTTTGGTGTGTGTCCGTGTGTTGAATAATAATAATAAAATATACAAGATAGTATATCCAAAATATGATAGAGGCTCGTATATGTATATAGTTCGGGAGTAGCTTCTGGTGTGTGCCAGTGTGTTGAATAATAATAATAACATATATAAGATAATGTATCCAAAACATGATAACAGTTTATATATATTTAGTTCGAAAGTTACTTTTGGTTTATGAATATCACCCTTTTCATTTTGACTCGGTAATATTTTTCTGTAGGCTCTTGCTTTTTTGGTGTAAAATGTTTGATGCTTTTTGATCCAATTTCATTAAGTATAATTATAGAAGAATGTGTATGGATCTGGATAGTGTGTTATTTATGAAACATACTAGAAAACATAGTTTAAATTATATTATTATATATAGCTTCTATCATACATTAAAAGTATTAACAAAAATATAAATAACAATGCGATTGTGAATGATTTGTAAATATATACCGTGGAATAAAAATCGGCTATAGAAGTATATTCCAATATATCTTGTATTATTATCTATAGATTAAACCCAATCTAATTTTAATTAGAATCTTGAGGAGACAGGATATATGAACAATTTTGGAATTATTTGAGAGAGGTATGATACAAGCTATATATTTATAAGAAAGCAAAACTATTATTACTAGCATATATGTTTTTACGATATTATTATCTTCTGGATTCCGAAGGCCCAAGATTGTCAGAAATATCCCTTCAGTCCAGATCGAGCTCAATAGGCGGCCGATCCGGACAGGACCATATTGCTGATATAACATATTCGGTTTTTATTGGTTAACTGAAATTATAGTTCTTATTAATCATACATATGTTTTATTTTTATACTGGGCCGACTTCTGTCTACTATGAAATGTAATATTATATGAATGACGATTCCCAAAAGGAATGAATATTCTCAAAAAGGATGACGGGATGGATGAATGGGGGAATGTAGAAGGAGGATGCAAGCCACCGTAAAAAAAAGTTTTTTTTGTTATGATTATGGCGCAGTGAAGGCCACTTTAATATATCATCCTGTCTGAGCGATTGTAAGTGAGAACTAGGCGGTTTTTAAGTCTATGTATGGGGAACAGTATCCCTGTCAATTGATTCTGCTATGTTATTTTAGCTTATTGATACACAAAAACCGCCTGCGCAACCAATTGGTAATAACAGTTTACAAAAAAGTGCATTCTGTCCGAATTATGGATTATAATCCTTAGTTTGTAAGAAAATATAAAAGGAACATACAATCAAGTATATTTTGTACCAGTTCAGCCAATATATTGGTAGACAATTGGGTGAGTGTGCGTATGTGTGTGTGGTGGATTAAAGAAAAGACATATATATAGTATCTGTCACACATTTAATATATTAATAAAAAGAAAAAAACAATGCGATAGTTAATGATCCATCGAGCTATTTCGTGGATTAAACTGTTATAAGAACATATTAAATTAATTCCTATTTAGTTTATATAATTTTCAGTAAGATACTATATCACTACAAAAAAGGAGCGATTCAGAGAGTGATTTTAAAAGCTATTATAAGCATTCTTTATAATCACTAGTTGAATTGCCAATTTTTTCTTAGTGGATCTATTTCTAATAAAGATCTCAAGCAGTGCGATGAACATGATGTCAGTTTATTAGAGTGTTCAGAATAATTTTTTTTTCTATATGCGCTTTCTTTCTTTCATAACATTTAATTATATAACTAAAAGTTAATTCTATGATATATATTCCATATCAAAACCTTTATATAAAGTATAGATTCCTTTTATTCTTATATGTTTTATTAAAACATTCTTGTTATTATATTTGCTTATTATCTAATATAAAAACCCGATACTCTCAATATTATATATTACTATGCCCAGTTGTGAAAACTTTTAGTTCTCTTGTAATACATTTATATATATAATCTAAGACTAGATATCTGCTCTTATCGACTATAGCAATTCGGTAAATAAAAAAAAAACTAATTGCATTTTAAACATGTCAATAATATTTTTAATTTATGAGACTTGCTTTAATAAAAAGCTGGGATAATATAAAGAGTCTCTTGATATGCTCTTATAGTCTATACATATATATATATATAGACCACTTTCTCTTTCATATTCCAACTAAAGTGGTACAGTTTTACAACCTTTCTTTTAAGAAATAGTATATTAATATATAACATATGTGTCAAGTAAATTTTTATATAAAATCAATTCACGAAAATGGGTAGCCATATAAGAAATTCGGGTTTTTAAAATGAAAGTCTTTATATTGCTTCTAATCAGAGCAATCAATCCATTGATCTACAATTTTCTATGCATGCTGCTATGTCATCATCTAATGACGAAAGCATAAAATTTTTTCACAGTTATTTAGTAAGAGTGCCAGCCAGACCATCTCTGTTTTCCTCTTGTGCATGGTAAGTCTATTATTTCCTTTTCATTTGTGTTGAGGGAGTAGTATAGTCTATAGATATACTAATCTTGACCTTTTTTCTATGTGAATCAGCGGCGTGTCGGATGGATGGGTGTTGGTGTGGTGTGGATGGGGGGGGGTGTGGTGGGTGTGGTGGGTGTGGTGGGTGTGGTGGGTGTGGGGTAGTTTAGTTTCCCCTCTCTAGTTAGTTTACGTAGTGGGTAGTCTTTAGATATAGCTTTCGTTTATCCCTTTAGCTTAGCTTAGATTGATAGTTTCGTTCCCTGTTCACCTTTTATTTTTTAAGCCCATAGCTAGCCTCACACCCCAGCGTTCCCGATCTCCTCCCCACTCCGTTCTCTTCCACGAAGTCAGGACAGGTCTACGCCCTGTGGAGGATGGATCCGCCTTTATAGGTGGTGAACTAAGATTCTGACGATATATTTGAATATTAATAAAATTTTTTTTTAAACCATTTTTGTCTGCCCATAAATACAATGTCTGCTTTACAAATGATTGAGAGAAACACTTTATTATTAGAAGAAAACTGAATAAAACAATGCGTGAGAACAATAATATGAGTTTATTTTTTATTTAAAAATATCAAGTTTTAATAGTAGTGTATTTTTTATATGGGCGAGAAGTGGGCGGTGTGAGTGGGTGGTCCGTGTGGGTGGTCCGTGTGGGTGGTCCGTGTGGGTGGTCCGTGTGAGTAGTCAGTGTGACAAAGTTTTGACATTCATGGCGCATGCTAATGACGAGAGATTAACATCGCGAGACTTTTTGTTAGGTGGCGTCCGCTTGGTCTAGACCCAGTCGCGTAAAAGTATACTGAAAAGCGTGAGCTTTGAAAATTATGTCCGATGGGATGGAATTAGATGGGATGGGATGGAATTGAATGGCATCATTAGGATCGAAGAAGGTGTCGGAATTATGGTGGTATGAATACTATATGACTTGGAGAGTTGAAGGTCAGCTCTGAGAATGGTGGCATATAACACTTCAGGTATAGAGAAATATTGTATATGACTTCCGAGTGTTGAGGTTTTATTATATGGCCATTATTTCGATTTTTATTTTTCAGTGATTATAAAATAAAAGAATAATATTGTTGGTGGTGGCGATTCTGGTAGTTTTGTAAAGTTGATGGCGGGATGGTGGGATGGCGGGATGGAGGGAATGTAGGAAGAGGATTGACGCCATCGTTAAATATAATTTTTATTTTATTTTGGTTACGGCGCAGTGAAGGCCACTTTAATATACCGTCCTCTCTGGGCGATTGTAAGTGATCACAAGACGGTCTTTCAACCTATGTATGGGTAACAGTATCCCTGTCAATGGACCCTGCTATGTTCCTTTAGCTTAGGGATACACAAAGCTGTCTGCGCAACCAATTGGTAATACCAATTTACAAAAAAGTGCATTCTGTCCGAATTATTGAGTAGAATCCTTAGGTTGTAAAAAGACACAAAAAGAAATAGACAATATGTATATTTTGTATCAGTGCAGCAATTGTATTGGTAGACAATTGGGCGAGTGTGCGAGTGTGCGTATGTGCGTGTGTTGGATAAAAGAAAAGAAAAATATATGATAGTAAGCCCAAAATATGATAGCAGGTTATATATATATAGCTTGGGAGTAGCTTCTGGTGTGTAACCGTATATTGAATAAAAGGAAAATAAATATATATGATAGTGTATCCAAAATATGATAGAGACTCGTATATATATATATTTTGGGAGTAGCTTTTGGTGTGTGTCCGTGTGTTGAATAATAATAATAAAATATACAAGATAGTATATCCAAAATATGATAGAGGCTCATATATGTATATAGTTCGGGAGTAGCTTCTGGTGTGTGCCAGTGTGTTGAATAATAATAATAACATATATAAGATAATATAATCCAAAACATGATAACAGTTTATATATATTTAGTTCGAAAGTTACTTTTGGTTTATGAATATCACCCTTTTCATTTTGACTTGGTAATATTTTTCTGTAGGCTCTTGCTTTTTTGGTGTAAAATGTTTGATGCTTTTTGATCCAATTTCATTAAGTATAATTATAGAAGAATGTGTATGGATCTGGATAGTGTGTTATTTATGAAACATACTAGAAAACATAGTTTAAATTATATTATTATATATAGCTTCTATCATACATTAAAAGTATTAACAAAAATATAAATAACAATGCGATTGTGAATGATTTGTAAATATATACCGTGGAAATAAAAATCGGCTATAGAAGTATATTCCAATATATCTTGTATTATTATCTATAGATTAAACCCAATCTAATTTTAATTAGAATCTTGAGGAGACAGGATATATGAACAATTTTGGAATTATTTGAGAGAGGTATGATACAAGCTATATATTTATAAGAAAGCAAAACTATTATTACTAGCATATATGTTTTTACGATATTATTATCTTCTGGATTCCGACGGCCCAAGATTGCTGGAAATATCCCTTCAGTCCAGATCGAGCTCAATAGGCGGCCGATCCGGACAGGACCATATTGCTGATATAACATATTCGGTTTTTATTGGTTAACTGAAATTGTAGTTCTTATTAATCATACATATGTTTTATTTTTATACTGGGCCGACTTCTGTCTACTATGAGATGTAATATTATATGAATGACGATTCCCAAAAGGAATGAATATTCTCAAAAAGGATGACGGGATGGATGAATGGGGGAATGTAGAAGGAGGATGCAAGCCACCGTAAAAAAAAGTTTTTTTTGTTATGATTATGGCGCAGTGAAGGCCACTTTAATATATCATCCTGTCTGAGCGATTGTAAGTGAGAACTAGGCGGTTTTTAAGTCTATGTATGGGGAACAGTATCCCTGTCAATTGATTCTGCTATGTTATTTTAGCTTATTGATACACAAAAACCGCCTGCGCAACCAATTGGTAATAACAGTTTACAAAAAAGTGCATTCTGTCCGAATTATGGATTATAATCCTTAGTTTGTAAGAAAATATAAAAGGAACATACAATCAAGTATATTTTGTACCAGTTCAGCCAATATATTGGTAGACAATTGGGTGAGTGTGCGTATGTGTGTGTGGTGGATTAAAGAAAAGACATATATATAGTATCTGTCACACATTTAATATATTAATAAAAAGAAAAAAACAATGCGATAGTTAATGATCCATCGAGCTATTTCGTGGATCAAACTGTTATAAGAACATATTAAATTAATTCCTATTTAGTTTATATAATTTTCAGTAAGATATTATATCACTACAAAAAAGGAGCGATTCAGAGAGTGATTTTAAAAGCTATTATAAGCATTCTTTATAATCATTAGTTGAATTGCCAATTTTTTCTTAGTGGATCTATTTCTAATAAAGATCTCAAGCAGTGCGATGAACATGATGTCAGTTTATTAGAGTGTTCAGAATAATTTTTTTTTCTATATGCGCTTTCTTTCTTTCATAACATTTAATTATATAACTAAAAGTTAATTCTATGATATATATTCCATATCAAAACCTTTATATAAAGTATAGATTCCTTTTATTCTTATATGTTTTATTAAAACATTCTTGTTATTATATTTGCTTATTATCTAATATAAAAACCCGATACTCTCAATATTATATATTACTATGCCCAGTTGTGAAAACTTTTAGTTCTCTTGTAATACATTTATATATATAATTTAAGACTAGATATCTGCTCTTATCGACTATAGCAATTCGGTAAATAAAAAAAAAACTAATTGCATTTTAAACATGTCAATAATATTTTTAATTTATGAGACTTGCTTTAATAAAAAGCTGGGATAATATAAAGAGTCTCTTGATATGCTCTTATAGTCTATACATATATATATATGGACCACTTTCTCTTTCATATTCCAACTAAAGTGGTACAGTTTTACAACCTTTCTTTTAAGAAATAATATATTAATATATAACATATGTGTCAAGTAAATTTTTATATAAAATCAATTCACGAAAATGGGTAGCCATATAAGAAATTCGGGTTTTTAAAATGAAAGTCTTTATATTGCTTCTAGTCAGAGCAATCAATCCATTGATCTACAATTTTCTATGCATGCTGCTATGTCATCATCTAATGACGAAAGCATAAAATTTTTTCACAGTTATTTAGTAAGAGTGCCAGCCAGACCATCTCTGTTTTCCTCTTGTGCATGGTAAGTCTATTATTTCCTTTTCATTTGTGTTGAGGGAGTAGTATAGTCTATAGATATACTAATCTTGACCTTTTTTCTATGTGAATCAGCGGCGTGTCGGATGGATGGGTGTTGGTGTGGTGTGGATGGGGGGTGTGGTGGGTGTGGTGGGTGTGGTGGGTGTGGTGGGTGTGGGGTAGTTTAGTTTCCCCTCTCTAGTTAGTTTACGTAGTGGGTAGTCTTTAGATATAGCTTTCGTTTATCCCTTTAGCTTAGCTTAGATTGATAGTTTCGTTCCCTGTTCACCTTTTATTTTTTAAGCCCATAGCTAGCCTCACACCCCAGCGTTCCCGATCTCCTCCCCACTCCGTTCTCTTCCACGAAGTCAGGACAGGTCTACGCCCTGTGGAGGATGGATCCGCCTTTATAGGTGGTGAACTAAGATTCTGACGATATATTTGAATATTAATAAAATTTTTTTTTTAAACCATTTTTGTCTGCCCATAAATACAATGTCTGCTTTACAAATGATTGAGAGAAACACTTTATTATTAGAAGAAAACTGAATAAAACAATGCGTGAGAAAAATAATATGAGTTTATTTTTTATTTAAAAATATCAAGTTTTAATAGTAGTGTATTTTTTATATGGGCGAGAAGTGGGCGGTGTGAGTGGGTGATCCGTGTGGGTGGTCCGTGTGGGTGGTCCGTGTGGGTGGTCCGTGTGGGTGGTCCGTGTGAGTAGTCAGTCTGACAGAGTTTTGACATTCATGGCGCATGCTAATGACGAGAGATTAACATCGCGAGACTTTTTGTTAGGTGGCGTCCGCTTGGTCTAGACCCAGTCGCGTAAAAGTATACTGAAAGGCGTGAGCTTTGAAAATTATGTCCGATGGGATGGAATTAGATGGGATGGGACGGAATTGAATGGCGTCATTGGGATCGAAGAAGGTGTCGGAATTATGGTGGTATGAATACTATATGACTTGGAGAGTTGAAGGTCAGCTCTGAGAATGGTGACATATAACACTTCAGGTATAGAGAAATATTGTATATGACTTCCGAGTGTTGAGGTTTTATTATATGGCCATTATTTCGATTTTTATTTTTCAGTGATTATAAAATAAAAGAATAATATTGTTGGTGGTGGCGATTCTGGTAGTTTTGTAAAGTTGATGGCGGGATGGTGGGATGGCGGGATGGAGGGAATGTAGGAAGAGGATTGACGCCATCGTTAAATAGAATTTTTATTTTATTTTGGTTACGGCGCAGTGAAGGCCACTTTAATATACCGTCCTCTCTGGGCGATTGTAAGTGATCACAAGACGGTCTTTCAACCTATGTATGGGTAACAGTATCCCTGTCAATGGACCCTGCTATGATCCTTTAGCTTAGGGATACACAAAGCTGTCTGCGCAACCAATTGGTAATACCAATTTACAAAAAAGTGCATTCTGTCCGAATTATCGAGTAGAATCCTTAGGTTGTAAAAAGACACAAAAAGAAATAGACAATATGTATATTTTGTATCAGTGCAGCAATTGTATTGGTAGACAATTGGGCGAGTGTGCGAGTGTGCGTATGTGCGTGTGTTGGATAAAAGAAAAGAAAAATATATGATAGTAAGCCCAAAATATGATAGCAGGTTATATATATATAGTTTGGGAGTAGCTTCTGGTGTGTAACCGTATATTGAATAAAAGGAAAATAAATATATATGATAGTGTATCCAAAATATGATAGAGGCTCGTATATATATATATTTTGGGAGTAGCTTTTGGTGTGTGTCCGTGTGTTGAATAATAATAATAAAATATACAAGATAATATATCCAAAATATGATAGAGGCTCATATATGTATATAGTTCGGGAGTAGCTTCTGGTGTGTGCCAGTGTGTTGAATAATAATAATAACATATATAAGATAATATAATCCAAAACATGATAACAGTTTATATATATTTAGTTCGAAAGTTACTTTTGGTTTATGAATATCACCCTTTTCATTTTGACTTGGTAATATTTTTCTGTAGGCTCTTGCTTTTTTGGTGTAAAATGTTTGATGCTTTTTGATCCAATTTCATTAAGTATAATTATAGAAGAATGTGTATGGATCTGGATAGTGTGTTATTTATGAAACATACTAGAAAACATAGTTTAAATTATATTATTATATATAGCTTCTATCATACATTAAAAGTATTAACAAAAATATAAATAACAATGCGATTGTGAATGATTTGTAAATATATACCGTGGAATAAAAATCGGCTATAGAAGTATATTCCAATATATCTTGTATTATTATCTATAGATTAAACCCAATCTAATTTTAATTAGAATCTTGAGGAGACAGGATATATGAACAATTTTGGAATTATTTGAGAGAGGTATGATACAAGCTATATATTTATAAGAAAGCAAAACTATTATTACTAGCATATATGTTTTTACGATATTATTATCTTCTGGATTCCGACGGCCCAAGATTGTTGGAAATATCCCTTCAGTCCAGATCGAGCTCAATAGGCGGCCGATCCGGACAGGACCATATTGCTGATATAACATATTCGGTTTTTATTGGTTAACTGAAATTGTAGTTCTTATTAATCATACATATGTTTTATTTTTATACTGGGCCGACTTCTGTCTACTATGAGATGTAATATTATATGAATGACGATTCCCAAAAGGAATGAATATTCTCAAAAAGGATGACGGGATGGATGAATGGGAGAATGTAGAAGGAGGATGCAAGCCACCGTAAAAAAAAAGTTTTTTTTGTTATGATTATGGCGCAGTGAAGGCCACTTTAATATATCATCCTGTCTGAGCGATTGTAAGTGAGAACTAGGCGGTTTTTAAGTCTATGTATGGGGAACAGTATCCCTGTCAATTGATTCTGCTATGTTATTTTAGCTTATTGATACACAAAAACCGCCTGCGCAACCAATTGGTAATAACAGTTTACAAAAAAGTGCATTCTGTCCGAATTATGGATTATAATCCTTAGTTTGTAAGAAAATATAAAAGGAACATACAATCAAGTATATTTTGTACCAGTTCAGCCAATATATTGGTAGACAATTGGGTGAGTGTGCGTATGTGTGTGTGGTGGATTAAGGAAAAGACATATATATATAGTATCTGTCACACATTTAATATATTAATAAAAAGAAAAAAACAATGCGATAGTTAATGATCCATCGAGCTATTTCGTGGATCAAACTGTTATAAGAACATATTAAATTAATTCCTATTTAGTTTATATAATTTTCAGTAATATATTATATCACTACAAAAAAGGAGCGATTCAGAGAGTGATTTTAAAAGCTATTATAAGCATTCTTTATAATCACTAGTTGAATTTCCAATTTTTTCTTAGTGGATCTATTTCTAATAAAGATCTCAAGCAGTGCGATGAACATGATGTCAGTTTATTAGAGTGTTCAGAATAATTTTTTTTTCTATATGCGCTTTCTTTCTTTCATAACATTTAATTATATAACTAAAAGTTAATTCTATGATATATATTCCATATCAAAACCTTTATATAAAGTATAGATTCCTTTTATTCTTATATGTTTTATTAAAACATTCTTGTTATTATATTTGCTTATTATCTAATATAAAAACCCGATACTCTCAATATTATATATTACTATGCCCAGTTGTGAAAACTTTTAGTTCTCTTGTAATACATTTATATATATAATCTAAGACTAGATATATGCTCTTATCGACTATAGCAATTCGGTAAATAAAAAAAAACTAATTGCATTTTAAACATGTCAATAATATTTTTAATTTATGAGACTTGCTTTAATAAAAAGCTGGGATAATATAAAGAGTCTCTTGATATGCTCTTATAGTCTATACATATATATATATGGACCACTTTCTCTTTCATATTCCAACTAAAGTGGTACAGTTTTACAACCTTTCTTTTAAGAAATAATATATTAATATATAACATATGTGTCAAGTAAATTTTTATATAAAATCAATTCACGAAAATGGGTAGCCATATAAGAAATTCGGGTTTTTAAAATGAAAGTCTTTATATTGCTTCTAATCAGAGCAATCAATCCATTGATCTACAATTTTCTATGCATGCTGCTATGTCATCATCTAATGACGAAAGCATAAAATTTTTTCACAGTTATTTAGTAAGAGTGCCAGCCAGACCATCTCTGTTTTCCTCTTGTGCATGGTAAGTCTATTATTTCCTTTTCATTTGTGTTGAGGGAGTAGTATAGTCTATAGATATACTAATCTTGACCTTTTTTCTATGTGAATCAGCGGCGTGTCGGATGGATGGGTGTTGGTGTGGTGTGGATGGGGGGGTGTGGTGGGTGTGGTGGGTGTGGTGGGTGTGGGGTAGTTTAGTTTCCCCTCTCTAGTTAGTTTACGTAGTGGGTAGTCTTTAGATATAGCTTTCGTTTATCCCTTTAGCTTAGCTTAGATTGATAGTTTCGTTCCCTGTTCACCTTTTATTTTTTAAGCCCATAGCTAGCCTCACACCCCAGCGTTCCCGATCTCCTCCCCACTCCGTTCTCTTCCACGAAGTCAGGACAGGTCTACGCCCTGTGGAGGATGGATCCGCCTTTATAGGTGGTGAACTAAGATTCTGACGATATATTTGAATATTAATAAAATTTTTTTTTAAACCATTTTTGTCTGCCCATAAATACAATGTCTGCTTTACAAATGATTGAGAGAAACACTTTATTATTAGAAGAAAACTGAATAAAACAATGCGTGAGAACAATAATATGAGTTTATTTTTTATTTAAAAATATCAAGTTTTAATAGTAGTGTATTTTTTATATGGGCGAGAAGTGGGCGGTGTGAGTGGGTGGTCCGTGTGGGTGGTCCGTGTGGGTGGTCCGTGTGGGTGGTCCGTGTGAGTAGTCAGTGTGACAAAGTTTTGACATTCATGGCGCATGCTAATGACGAGAGATTAACATCGCGAGACTTTTTGTTAGGTGGCGTCCGCTTGGTCTAGACCCAGTCGCGTAAAAGTATACTGAAAGGCATGAGCTTTGAAAATTATGTCCGATGGGATGGAATTAGATGGGATGGGACGGAATTGAATGGCGTCATTGGGATCGAAGAAGGTGTCGGAATTATGGTGGTATGAATACTATATGACTTGGAGAGTTGAAGGTCAGCTCTGAGAATGGTGACATATAACACTTCAGGTATAGAGAAATATTGTATATGACTTCCGAGTGTTGAGGTTTTATTATATGGCCATTATTTCGATTTTTATTTTTCAGTGATTATAAAATAAAAGAATAATATTGTTGGTGGTGGCGATTCTGGTAGTTTTGTAAAGTTGATGGCGGGATGGTGGGATGGCGGGATGGAGGGAATG
>NW_017265163.1:482041-490994 GCF_001638985.1 Phycomyces blakesleeanus NRRL 1555(-)
TGGTATGGTGTGGATGGGGGGGTGTGGTGGGTGTGGTGGGTGTGGTGGGTGTGGGGTAGTTTAGTTTCCCCTCTCTAGTTAGTTTACGTAGTGGGTAGTCTTTAGATATAGCTTTCGTTTATCCCTTTAGCTTAGCTTAGATTGATAGTTTCGTTCCCTGTTCACCTT
The DNA here is from genome assembly GCF_001638985.1 of Phycomyces blakesleeanus NRRL 1555(-). Taxonomy (NCBI): domain Eukaryota; kingdom Fungi; phylum Mucoromycota; class Mucoromycetes; order Mucorales; family Phycomycetaceae; genus Phycomyces; species Phycomyces blakesleeanus. The sequence continues at coordinate 482,210 of NW_017265163.1, forward strand.
TTATTTTTTAAGCCCATAGCTAGCCTCACACCCCAGCGTTCCCGATCTCCTCCCCACTCCGTTCTCTTCCACGAAGTCAGGACAGGTCTACGCCCTGTGGAGGATGGATCCGCCTTTATAGGTGGTGAACTAAGATTCTGACGATATATTTGAATATTAATAAAATTTTTTTTTAAATCATTTTTGTCTGCCCATAATTACAATGTCTGCTTTACAAATGATTGAGAGAAACACTTTATTATTAGAAGAAAACTGAATAAAACAATGCGTGAGAACAATAATATGAGTTTTTTTTTTATTTAAAAATATCAAGTTTTAATAGTAGTGTATTTTTTATATGGGCGAGAAGTGGGCGGTGTGAGTGGGTGGTCCGTGTGGGTGGTCCGTGTGGGTGGTCCGTGTGGGTGGTCCGTGTGAGTAGTCAGTGTGACAAAGTTTTGACATTCATGGCGCATGCTAATGACGAGAGATTAACATCGCGAGACTTTTTGTTAGGTGGCGTCCGCTTGGTCTAGACCCAGTCGCGTAAAAGTATACTGAAAGGCGTGAGCTTTGAAAATTATGTCCGATGGGATGGAATTAGATGGGATGGGACGGAATTGAATGGCGTCATTGGGATCGAAGAAGGTGTCGGAATTATGGTGGTATGAATACTATATGACTTGGAGAGTTGAAGGTCAGCTCTGAGAATGGTGACATATAACATTTCAGGTATAGAGAAATATTGTATATGACTTCCGAGTGTTGAGGTTTTATTATATGGCCATTATTTCGATTTTTATTTTTCAGTGATTATAAAATAAAAGAATAATATTGTTGGTGGTGGCGATTCTGGTAGTTTTGTAAAGTTGATGGCGGGATGGTGGGATGGCGGGATGGAGGGAATGTAGGAAGAGGATTGACGCCATTGTTAAATAGAATTTTTATTTTATTTTGGTTACGGCGCAGTGAAGGCCACTTTAATATACCGTCCTCTCTGGGCGATTGTAAGTGATCACAAGACGGTCTTTCAACCTATGTATGGGTAACAGTATCCCTGTCAATGGACCCTGCTATGTTCCTTTAGCTTAGGGATACACAAAGCTGTCTGCGCAACCAATTGGTAATACCAATTTACAAAAAAGTGCATTCTGTCCGAATTATTGAGTAGAATCCTTAGGTTGTAAAAAGACACAAAAAGAAATAGACAATATGTATATTTTGTATCAGTGCAGCAATTGTATTGGTAGACAATTGGGCGAGTGTGCGAGTGTGCGTATGTGCGTGTGTTGGATAAAAGAAAAGAAAAATATATGATAGTAAGCCCAAAATATGATAGCAGGTTATATATATATAGTTTGGGAGTAGCTTCTGGTGTGTAACCGTATATTGAATAAAAGGAAAATAAATATATATGATAGTGTATCCAAAATATGATAGAGACTCGTATATATATATATTTTGGGAGTAGCTTTTGGTGTGTGTCCGTGTGTTGAATAATAATAATAAAATATACAAGATAGTATATCCAAAATATGATAGAGGCTCATATATGTATATAGTTCGGGAGTAGCTTCTGGTGTGTGCCAGTGTGTTGAATAATAATAATAACATATATAAGATAATATAATCCAAAACATGATAACAGTTTATATATATTTAGTTCGAAAGTTACTTTTGGTTTATGAATATCACCCTTTTCATTTTGACTTGGTAATATTTTTCTGTAGGCTCTTGCTTTTTTGGTGTAAAATGTTTGATGCTTTTTGATCCAATTTCATTAAGTATAATTATAGAAGAATTTGTATGGATCTGGATAGTGTGTTATTTATGAAACATACTAGAAAACATAGTTTAAATTATATTATTATATATAGCTTCTATCATACATTAAAAGTATTAACAAAAATATAAATAACAATGCGATTGTGAATGATTTGTAAATATATACCGTGGAATAAAAATCGGCTATAGAAGTATATTCCAATATATCTTGTATTATTATCTATAGATTAAACCCAATCTAATTTTAATTAGAATCTTGAGGAGACAGGATATATGAACAATTTTGGAATTATTTGAGAGAGGTATGATACAAGCTATATATTTATAAGAAAGCAAAACTATTATTACTAGCATATATGTTTTTACGATATTATTATCTTCTGGATTCCGACGGCCCAAGATTGTTGGAAATATCCCTTCAGTCCAGATCGAGCTCAATAGGCGGCCGATCCGGACAGGACCATATTGCTGATATAACATATTCGGTTTTTATTGGTTAACTGAAATTGTAGTTCTTATTAATCATACATATGTTTTATTTTTATACTGGGCCGACTTCTGTCTACTATGAAATGTAATATTATATGAATGACGATTCCCAAAAGGAATGAATATTCTCAAAAAGGATGACGGGATGGATGAATGGGGGAATGTAGAAGGAGGATGCAAGCCACCATAAAAAAAAGTTTTTTTTGTTATGATTATGGCGCAGTGAAGGCCACTTTAATATATCATCCTGTCTGAGCGATTGTAAGTGAGAACTAGGCGGTTTTTAAGTCTATGTATGGGGAACAGTATCCCTGTCAATTGATTCTGCTATGTTATTTTAGCTTATTGATACACAAAAACCGCCTGCGCAACCAATTGGTAATAACAGTTTACAAAAAAGTGCATTCTGTCCGAATTATGGATTATAATCCTTAGTTTGTAAGAAAATATAAAAGGAACATACAATCAAGTATATTTTGTACCAGTTCAGCCAATATATTGGTAGACAATTGGGTGAGTGTGCGTATGTGTGTGTGGTGGATTAAAGAAAAGACATATATATAGTATCTGTCACACATTTAATATATTAATAAAAAGAAAAAAACAATGCGATAGTTAATGATCCATCGAGCTATTTCGTGGATCAAACTGTTATAAGAACATATTAAATTAATTCCTATTTAGTTTATATAATTTTCAGTAAGATACTATATCACTACAAAAAAGGAGCGATTCAGAGAGTGATTTTAAAAGCTATTATAAGCATTCTTTATAATCACTAGTTGAATTGCCAATTTTTTCTTAGTGGATCTATTTCTAATAAAGATCTCAAGCAGTGCGATGAACATGATGTCAGTTTATTAGAGTGTTCAGAATAATTTTTTTTTCTATATGCGCTTTCTTTCTTTCATAACATTTAATTATATAACTAAAAGTTAATTCTATGATATATATTCCATATCAAAACCTTTATATAAAGTATAGATTCCTTTTATTCTTATATGTTTTATTAAAACATTCTTGTTATTATATTTGCTTATTATCTAATATAAAAACCCGATACTCTCAATATTATATATTACTATGCCCAGTTGTGAAAACTTTTAGTTCTCTTGTAATACATTTATATATATAATCTAAGACTAGATATCTGCTCTTATCGACTATAGCAATTCGGTAAATAAAAAAAAAACTAATTGCATTTTAAACATGTCAATAATATTTTTAATTTATGAGACTTGCTTTAATAAAAAGCTGGGATAATATAAAGAGTCTCTTGATATGCTCTTATAGTCTATACATATATATATATATAGACCACTTTCTCTTTCATATTCCAACTAAAGTGGTACAGTTTTACAACCTTTCTTTTAAGAAATAATATATTAATATATAACATATGTGTCAAGTAAATTTTTATATAAAATCAATTCACGAAAATGGGTAGCCATATAAGAAATTCGGGTTTTTAAAATGAAAGTCTTTATATTGCTTCTAATCAGAGCAATCAATCCATTGATCTACAATTTTCTATGCATGCTGCTATGTCATCATCTAATGACGAAAGCATAAAATTTTTTCACAGTTATTTAGTAAGAGTGCCAGCCAGACCATCTCTGTTTTCCTCTTGTGCATGGTAAGTCTATTATTTCCTTTTCATTTGTGTTGAGGGAGTAGTATAGTCTATAGATATACTAATCTTGACCTTTTTTCTATGTGAATCAGCGGCGTGTCGGATGGATGGGTGTTGGTGTGGTGTGGATGGGGGGGTGTGGTGGGTGTGGTGGGTGTGGTGGGTGTGGTGGGTGTGGTGGGTGTGGGGTAGTTTAGTTTCCCCTCTCTAGTTAGTTTACGTAGTGGGTAGTCTTTAGATATAGCTTTCGTTTATCCCTTTAGCTTAGCTTAGATTGATAGTTTCGTTCCCTGTTCACCTTTTATTTTTTAAGCCCATAGCTAGCCTCACACCCCAGCGTTCCCGATCTCCTCCCCACTCCGTTCTCTTCCACGAAGTCAGGACAGGTCTACGCCCTGTGGAGGATGGATCCGCCTTTATAGGTGGTGAACTAAGATTCTGACGATATATTTGAATATTAATAAAATTTTTTTTTAAACCATTTTTGTCTGCCCATAAATACAATGTCTGCTTTACAAATGATTGAGAGAAACACTTTATTATTAGAAGAAAACTGAATAAAACAATGCGTGAGAACAATAATATGAGTTTATTTTTTATTTAAAAATATCAAGTTTTAATAGTAGTGTATTTTTTATATGGGCGAGAAGTGGGCGGTGTGAGTGAGTGGTCCGTGTGGGTGGTCCGTGTGGGTGGTCCGTGTGGGTGGTCCGTGTGAGTAGTCAGTGTGACAAAGTTTTGACATTCATGGCGCATGCTAATGACGAGAGATTAACATCGCGAGACTTTTTGTTAGGTGGCGTCCGCTTGGTCTAGACCCAGTCGCATAAAAGTATACTGAAAGGCGTGAGCTTTGAAAATTATGTCCGATGGGATGGAATTAGATGGGATGGGACGGAATTGAATGGCGTCATTGGGATCGAAGAAGGTGTTGGAATTATGGTGGTATGAATACTATATGACTTGGAGAGTTGAAGGTCAGCTCTGAGAATGGTGACATATAACACTTTAGGTATAGAGAAATATTGTATATGACTTCCGAGTGTTGAGGTTTTATTATATGGCCATTATTTCGATTTTTATTTTTCAGTGATTATAAAATAAAAGAATAATATTGTTGGTGGTGGCGATTCTGGTAGTTTTGTAAAGTTGATGGCGGGATGGTGGGATGGCGGGATGGAGGGAACATAGGAAGAGGATTCACGCCATCGTTAAATAGAATTTTTATTTTATTTTGGTTACGGCGCAGTGAAGACCACTTTAATATACCGTCCTCTCTGGGCGATTATAAGTGAACACTAGACGGTCTTTAAATCTATGTATGGGTAACAGTATCCCTGTCAATGGACCCTGCTATGTTCTTTTAGCTTAGGGATACACAAAGCTGTCTGCGCAACCAATTGGTAATACCAATTTACAAAAAAGTGCATTCTGTCCGAATTATTGAGTAGAATCCTTAGGTTGTAAAAAGACACAAAAAGAAATAGACAATATGTATAATTTGTATCAGTGCAGCAATTGTATTGGTGGACAATTGGGCGAGTGTGCATTTGTGCGTATGTGCGTGTGTTGGATAAAAGAAAAGAAAAATATATGATAGTAAGCCCAAAATATGATAGCAGGTTATATATATATAGTTTGGGAGTAGCTTCTGGTGCGTAACCGTATATTGAATAAAAGGAAAATAAATATATATGATAGTGTATCCAAAATATGATAGAGGCTCGTATATATATATATTTCGGGAGTAGCTTTTGGTGTGTGTCTGTGTGTTGAATAATAATAATAAAATATACAAGATAGTATATCCAAAATATGATAGAGGCTCATATATGTATATAGTTCGGGAGTAGCTTCTGGTGTGTGCCAGTGTGTTGAATAATAATAACAACATATATAAGATAATATATCCAAAACATGACAACAGTTTATACATATTTAGTTCGAAAGTTACTTTTGGTTTATGAATATCACCCTTTTCATTTTGACTTGGTAATATTTTTCTGTAGGCTCTTGCTTTTTTGGTGTAAAATGTTTGATGCTTTTTGATCCAATTTCATTAAGTATAATTATAGAAGAATGTGTATGGATCTGGATAGTGTGTTATTTATGAAACATACTAGAAAACATAGTTTAAATTATATTATTATATATAGCTTCTATCATGCATTAAAAGTATTAACAAAAATATAAATAACAATGCGATTGTGAATGATTTGTAAATATATACCATGGAATAAAAATCGGCTATAGAAGTATATTCCAATATATCTTGTATTATTATCTATAGATTAAACCCAATCTAATTTTAATTAGAATCTTGAGGAGACAGGATATATGAATAATTTTGGAATTATTTGAGAGAGGTATGATACAAGCTATATATTTATAAGAAAGCAAAACTATTATTACTAGCATATATGTTTTTACGATATTATTATCTTCTGGATTCCGACGGCCCAAGATTGTTGGAAATATCCCTTCAGTCCAGATCGAGCTCAATAGGCGGCCGATCCGGACAGGACCATATTGCTGATATAACATATTCGGTTTTTATTGGTTAACTGAAATTGTAATTTTTATTAATCATACATATGTTTTATTTTTATACTGGGCCGACTTCTGTCTACTATGAGATGTAATATTATATGAATGACGATTCCCAAAAGGAATGAATATTCTCAAAAAGGATGACGGAATGGATGGATAGGGGAATGTAGAAGGAGGATGCAAGCCACTGTAAAAAAAAGTTTTTTTTGTTATGATTATGGCGCAGTGAAGGCCACTTTAATATATCATCCTGTCTGAGCGATTGTAAGTGAGAACTAGGCGGTTTTTAAGTCTATGTATGGGGAACAGTATCCCTGTCAATTGATTCTGCTATGTTATTTTAGCTTATTGATACACAAAAACCGCCTGCGCAACCAATTGGTAATAACAGTTTACAAAAAAGTGCATTCTGTCCGAATTATGGATTATAATCCTTAGTTTGTAAGAAAATATAAAAGGAACATACAATCAAGTATATTTTGTACCAGTTCAGCCAATATATTGGTAGACAATTGGGTGAGTGTGCGTATGTGTGTGTGGTGGATTAAAGAAAAGACATATATATAGTATCTGTCACACATTTAATATATTAATAAAAAGAAAAAAACAATGCGATAGTTAATGATCCATCGAGCTATTTCGTGGATTAAACTGTTATAAGAACATATTAAATTAATTCCTATTTAGTTTATATAATTTTCAGTAAGATACTATATCACTACAAAAAAGGAGCGATTCAGAGAGTGATTTTAAAAGCTATTATAAGCATTCTTTATAATCACTAGTTGAATTGCCAATTTTTTCTTAGTGGATCTATTTCTAATAAAGATCTCAAGCAGTGCGATGAACATGATGTCAGTTTATTAGAGTGTTCAGAATAATTTTTTTTTCTATATGCGCTTTCTTTCTTTCATAACATTTAATTATATAACTAAAAGTTAATTCTATGATATATATTCCATATCAAAACCTTTATATAAAGTATAGATTCCTTTTATTCTTATGTGTTTTATTAAAACATTCTTGTTATTATATTTGCTTATTATCTAATATAAAAACCCGATACTCTCAATATTATATATTACTATGCCCAGTTGTGAAAACTTTTAGTTCTCTTGTAATACATTTATATATATAATCTAAGACTAGATATCTGCTCTTATCGACTATAGCAATTCGGTAAATAAAAAAAAAACTAATTGCATTTTAAACATGTCAATAATATTTTTAATTTATGAGACTTGCTTTAATAAAAAGCTGGGATAATATAAAGAGTCTCTTGATATGCTCTTATAGTCTATACATATATATATATATAGACCACTTTCTCTTTCATATTCCAACTAAAGTGGTACAGTTTTACAACCTTTCTTTTAAGAAATAATATATTAATATATAACATATGTGTCAAGTAAATTTTTATATAAAATCAATTCACGAAAATGGGTAGCCATATAAGAAATTCGGGTTTTTAAAATGAAAGTCTTTATATTGCTTCTAATCAGAGCAATCAATCCATTGATCTACAATTTTCTATGCATGCTGCTATGTCATCATCTAATGACGAAAGCATAAAATTTTTTCACAGTTATTTAGTAAGAGTGCCAGCCAGACCATCTCTGTTTTCCTCTTGTGCATGGTAAGTCTATTATTTCCTTTTCATTTGTGTTGAGGGAGTAGTATAGTCTATAGATATACTAATCTTGACCTTTTTTCTATGTGAATCAGCGGCGTGTCGGATGGATGGGTGTTGGTGTGGTGTGGATGGGGGGGTGTGGTGGGTGTGGTGGGTGTGGGGTAGTTTAGTTTCCCCTCTCTAGTTAGTTTACGTAGTGGGTAGTCTTTAGATATAGCTTTCGTTTATCCCTTTAGCTTAGCTTAGATTGATAGTTTCGTTCCCTGTTCACCTTTTATTTTTTAAGCCCATAGCTAGCCTCACACCCCAGCGTTCCCGATCTCCTCCCCACTCCGTTCTCTTCCACGAAGTCAGGACAGGTCTACGCCCTGTGGAGGATGGATCCGCCTTTATAGGTGGTGAACTAAGATTCTGACGATATATTTGAATATTAATAAAATTTTTTTTTAAACCATTTTTGTCTGCCCATAAATACAATGTCTGCTTTACAAATGATTGAGAGAAACACTTTATTATTAGAAGAAAACTGAATAAAACAATGCGTGAGAACAATAATATGAGTTTATTTTTTATTTAAAAATATCAAGTTTTAATAGTAGTGTATTTTTTATATGGGCGAGAAGTGGGCGGTGTGAGTGAGTGGTCCGTGTGGGTGGTCCGTGTGGGTGGTCCGTGTGGGTGGTCCGTGTGAGTAGTCAGTGTGACAAAGTTTT